>NC_140544.1:10575877-10590877 GCF_057382185.1 Mchenga conophoros
TTGTCCGTCTGTATCTGGAAGTCCCACAGGATCTTAGCTCGGTCATTCTCCACCACCCTTTGGGGCATCTCCCATTTTGACCTCGGGACTTCCAGGTTATACTCAGCACAGATGTTCCTGTACACTATGCCGGCCACTTGGTTATGGCATTCCATGTATGCCTTGCCTGCTAGCATCTTGCACCCTGCTGTTATGTGCTGGATTGTCTCAGGGGCATCTTTACACAGCCTGCACCTGGGGTCTTGCCTGGTGTGATAGACCCAGCCTCTATGGATCTTGTACTCAGAGCTTGTTCTTGTGCTGCCATGATTAGTGCCTCTGTGCTGTCTTTCAGTCCAGCTTTGTCCAGCCACTGGTAGGATTTCTGGATATTAGCCACCTCCTCTATCTGCCGGTGGTACATACCGTGCAGGGCCTGTCCTTCCATGATGGTTCCTCGTCTCCCTCCTCTTTCTTGGGTTTCTGCTGCCTGAGGTATTCACTGAGCACTCGGTCAGTTGGGGCCATCTTCCCAATGTATTCTTGGATGTTCGTTGTCTCATCCTGGACTGTGGTGCTGACACTCACCAGTCCCCGGCCCCCTTCCTTCCGCTTAGCGTACAGCCTCGGGGTGAAACCCTCCATGCATGGTAAGGAGCTTTCTTGTCTTTATGTCAATGGCTTCTATCTCCTCCTTTGGCCAGCTTATTACCCCAGCAGGGTACCTGATCACGGGCAGAGCGTATGTGTTGATGGCCCGGATCTTGTTCTTACCATTCAGCTGACTCCTCAGGACTTGCCTGACCCTCTGCGGGTACTTGGTGGTTGCAGCTTTTCTAGCGGCCTCTTCATGGTTCCCATTCGCCTGCGGGATCCCCAAGTACTTGTAACTGTCCTCTATGTCTGCAATGTTGCCTTCTGGTAGTTCAATCCCCTCAGTTCTGACTACCTTCCCTCTCTTTGTTACCATCCGGCTACACTTCTCCAGTCCGAACGACATTCCAATGTCATTGCTGTATAGCCTGGTAGTGTGGATCAGTGAATCGATGTCTCGTTCACTCTTGGCATACAGCTTGATGTCATCCATGTACAGGAGGTGGCTGACAACTGCTCCGTTCTGTAGTCGGTATCCGTAGCCAGTCTTGTTAATGATCTCACTGAGGGGGTTCAGGCCTATGCAGAACAGCAGTGGGGACAGAGCATCTCCTTGGTAGATCCCGCACTTGATGGTGACTTGTGCTATGGGCTTGGAGTTGGCCTCTAGTGTTGTACGCCACATCCCCATTGAGTTCCTGATGAAGGCTCTTAGGGTCCCATTGATCTTGTACAATTCTAGGCATTCCAGTATCCAGCTGTGGGGCATTGAGTCATAGGCCTTCTTGTAATCAATCCAGGCAGTGCACAGGTTGGTCAGTCTGGTCTTGCAGTCTCGGCTGACTGTTCTGTCTACCAGTAGCTGGTGTTTTGCGCCTCTGGTATTCTTGCCAATTCCTTTCTGTGTCCCGCTCATGTATTGACCCATGTGCCTGTTCATCTTAGCCGATATGATGCCTGACAGGAGCTTCCATGTAGTACTGAGGCAGGTTATTGGTCGGTAGTTGGAGGGGACCGGTCCCTTCTTGGGGTCCTTGGGGATCAGGACCGTCCGACCTTCGGTTAGCCATTCCGGGTGTCTCTCGTTAACTAGCAGCTGGTTCATTTGTGCTGCCAGATGCTCGCGGAGTGCAGTCAGCTTCTTCAGCCAGTAGGCGTGAACCATGTCGGGCCCTGGTGCTGTCCAACTCTTCATACTGGAGACCCTTTCTTGGATATCTGCCACTGTGATAGTTACTGGACCCTGTTCAGGGAGGTCGCTGTGGTCTGCCCTCAGATTCAATAGCCACTGAGCATTGCCGTTAGGGGTTGCGTCCTTCTCCCATATGCTCTTCCAGTATTGCTCCGTCAAGGCCCAAGGCTCCGTCTCCAGCCTTGGGGGTGCTGTTCTCTTATTATTATTATTGTTCCCTTGCCACTGAGAGTACACCTTTGCTGGTTCTGTGGAGAACAGCTGGTTTATTCTCCTGCCTTCTATCTCTCTGGTGTACCTCCTCAAGCGGCTGGCCAAGGCTGTGAGTCTTTGCTTGGCAGTTTCCAAGGCCTCAGGTATGGACAGCTTGCTGTATTTCTTATGCACCTTTCTGCAACTCCGTTAGTTGGCTAACCTCCCTCCGTGCTACTTTGATCTTGCCCTCTAGCCTCCTTCTCCATGGAGGGTACTGCCCCTTGTGGCTGTTCAACTTGTAGCCAAGCATCTCACTGATCACTGCTGCCGTATTGTAGATCAGCTTGTTAGTGTCGGTAATCGTGGTTGTAGGTATTGTCCGTAGTGCTGCATTAACATCATCTAGCAGACCTTCTGAGGGTACTTCACGTAATCTTGGTAACCGGCTACGGGGGATCCAGTGCAGGGACTGGGAATCTTGTCAAAGTTGAGGGACACATGGATTCCACTCAGTATCAGGAGATTCTAGAGACCAATGTCCAGGAATCAGTGACAAAGCTGAAGCTGTGCCGGGGCTGGATCTCTCAACAAGACAACGACCCGAAACACTGCTCAAAATCCACTAAGGCTTTCATGCAGAGGAACAAGTACAACTTTCTGGAACAGCCATCTCAGTCCAGACCTGAATATTATTGAAATCTGTGGTGTGAGTTAAAGAGAGCTGTCCATGGTCGGAAGCCATCAAACCTGAATGAACTAGAGATGTTTTGTAAAGAGGAACAGTCCAAAATATCTTCAACCACAATCCAGACTCTCATTGGAACCTACAGGAAGAATTTAGAGGCTGTAATTTCTGCAAAAGGTGGATCTACTAAATACAGATTTCATTTCTTTTTTGTGGTGCACAAATTTATGCACCTGCCTGATTTTGTTTAAACAATTCTTGCACACTTTCTGTAAATCCAATAAGCTTCATTTCACTTCTCAAATATCACTGTGTGTGTCTCCTCCTAAGATATATTTAACTGACATTTTTTAATGTAACAACCAACGATTTATACAGCAAAATAATGACTATCAACAAGGTTGCCCAAACTTTTGCATCCCACTGTATATACACACTGTAGTTGCAGATAATGCAGTGATTTTTATACTTTTTCTTTTTGTATTTAAAGATGAGCATGGAAGATCCAAATGATTCATTTGCAGAGAAAATCGCTGCCGTTAAAGAAGACCTGGAAAACAACGACACTGCTGCAGCAGCTGCAAAGATTCGAGAATATTTAGACAAGCAAAATAACGTTCCACTAAATATCGCCATCACAGGGGAGTCTGGAGCTAGTAAATCCACCTTACACAGCTACATTCTCGCTGCCTTCAGAGGGCTGTCCAATGACGATGAGGGAGCTGCACCTACTGGTGTTACAGAATGCACCATGGTGGTTAAAGAATACCCCCATCCAAACTATCCCAATGTTACTTTTTGGGATCTCCCTGGAATCTGCACCACCAAGTTTCCAGCTGATAAGTACCTGAAGCTTGTTGAATTTGAGAAGTTTGACTTCTTCATCATCATCTCAGACACTCGCTTCAGAGAAAATGATGTGAAACTCGCTCAGGAGATTCAGAAGATGGAGAAAAAGTTCTACTTTGTTCGCTCAAAGATCGACAACGATATATGAGCTGAAGGAAAAAAGAGAGACTTCAGTCAAGAGAGGACCCTTTCGAAAATGAGGGAAAACTGCATCGGAGGTGAGTGTTGTTAGAATTGATTCTTTTAAGATTGTCATTTGTGCAAAGATATATATAACCATTGCTTGTGTATGTGCTGATAAAATGTCTTTTCCATATAAGGTTGTAGCTTTTGTGCTAACATAAGATGTAGGAAGCCATCTCGTCGCTGTAATTTTTAGTTGAAACCACAAATTCCTGTTTAAGGTGCAAGACTGCTCACTTCTGTTTTTGTACATGCTGGTTCATTAAAAGGTCACAGTCTAAATGGGGAGTTACTGGAGATGTCGTTGAGAGGTCAAGACATATATGGTGTAACAAGAAATGACACACACACACTCGCTGAGATATTTGTGTAACTACTGCTGTCAATAAAAGGAGCTGTAAGGGAAGTCAGGTTCGGAGTTGGCTGTGTTCAAGTGAAGGGCAAACAGCTCTAAAAGCCAGACAGAACTTCCCTTGCCAGCAAGTAAAAGATAAAGTGCTGAGTGTCTTGCTTTGCTCACAAGGATTGGTCTCTGAGTCATGGGGATTAAGTGTTAGACCCAACAAGTGTCCTATGAACAGTGTTGGTCAAGTTACTTGAAAAAAGGAATCAGTAACTAATTACTGATTACTTCCTCCAAAACGTAATCCCATTACTTTACTGATTACTTATTTTCAAAAGTAATGAAGGTGTTTAAAAAACATGATTTACAACCTGAATAGGTGATAAAGCGATAGATCTGTCAGCCCAATTCTACTTTTTCTGCATAATCCATCATACAAAATGTAATCAAATGGAAAAGTCTCATTTTAAACTTGTTTTATTAGTTTTAATCTTTAAAACAAATTAATTATATGCAACATTCTCTGACTTGAAGAAATTAGTTTAACATTTAAACCTATTTTCTGCACATTCCAGCACATAAAATAATTTTTTGTGTGTGTTTACACTCACTCTTTCAAATAGATGCAAGTAAAACACTGCAGAAAATAAAGTCAAAGACTACCGGTCCTGTTGCTCTATTTTCACCTGTAAAGCAGGAGTGGGGTAGGCGGAGGTTTACACTGGTGCAGGTGAGCCGCAGCGGTCAGTGGAAGGATACGACAGTTTCTCTGTGAGTTTCCCATTACGTCGTAGCTACTCGGTGCTTGCTTGGAGGTTTAGGGGTTTCTTCGCTGTAAAAAGAAGTTTTCTTCCCACGCACAACGGACACTAATGTTTTTGTCACTTTTTATGGAATCAAACTCAAAGTAAGCTCATACTCTCTCCCGCACTCGATATATGATCCATTGTTGATCTGCACACAGCTGTTGCCACGAACGTCGCACTCGCTTACATCATTGTCATGAGACACTCTCGCAAAAAAATCACGGGGCCTTTCTCAATATACGTACTTGTGCGTACTTGCATTCTCGTGTACTCGTGATACGTCATCAGTCGGAGACCAAGTACTGTTCCAATTCGAAGTACGCATCAAGCCGAGAACGCGAAAAAGTCCCGGATGTGTTCTCGCTCCGCCCATTTTATCGAGCATGCATCGGTGGTGACTTGTGTGGACTTTGTACAGCTAAATATCCCAGAATGCATTTCGTCCGAAACTCAAACGCGGCAATGGCGGACGAGCAGGGCTAAAAACTTTTAAATATTACTCTTTCTGGGTCACAAAATAAACTTTTAAGTTATTTTCCAGCGAGAATGTAGCTGTGTAAGCTTCAAATATCTGCTCGATTTATCAAGATATCACATATTTCCAAACATGCTCCGATGTTTTTGGAGACGTCTGTGACCCGCCAGCTCCATAGCAGACAGCGAGGTCGAGGATCATTAGAGCCGGCGAGAACAGCGGACTCCCGGCACATCATTTTCAACCCCCCCGCGGTCTTTTCGCTACTCAGGTTAAACAAACCCCAAACCCCAGTAGCTGTCTATTGTATTGAGTGTCCACTAAAATAAAAATAAAAGCGTTCTAACATCTCACTTGCTTGTTTTTATTAAGGTATGTACACGTATGTACATGTACACTATTTTTATTAATGGAGATTTCACTACTGAGGTTAAACATGATATATAAGTCACTTAGATCACTTCTAAATGTTAATGTTTGGTTTTATCTGTTCCTGAGTAAACCGGTTTGTCTGTGTCATGGTCCTGCGACCATGACTCAGTGACTTTGTGTTTGTGTTCTTTATTGTTATTATTCTCTTTATTATTCATGGGATGTTTTGGGATGGTTTGTGTTTGGGATTTTAGATACTGGGTTCTGGGTTTGTGCTCCCTCTATTGGTCCCTGGTGTTAGTGTTCCGCTGTCTCGTCAGGTTAATCAGGTCCAGCTGTTTCCCCCACCTGTGTGTGATTTCCCAGTGTCTCTCTGTGTACTTATAGTGTGTGTTTTCCTCTGCTCCTCGTCGCGTCGTCTGTGTTCATACCCGGTGAATTCCCCTGCGTGCTCTCCCTGCTGTTCTCCCTTCATGTTCAGGTTTGCCACTCCTTTGTGTAGTTTTTCCCAGTTTAGTTCGTCCTTAGTTCTGTTTGCCATCTCCACTTTATGTTCAGTATTGTCAATAAATCACCTTCACATCTAAGGAAGCGCTGCGTTTGAGTCCTCCTTTCCACTCTTCCCCTTTTTAAAAATTTCTGTGGTAAAAAGTGTAGTTATTGCTCACAAACAAAAGCAAAAGCTCTTTTTAAAGTTTGTTTTCAGTATTAACACTGAACAACACCCAACGGATTACAATATTAAACTAAAAATAAAATTAAACAACTGAATTCAGTCTGATTTGCAGCCTCTGTGTGTCCTTTCTAAAATCTGAACTTTGTAATTGGGTTCTTGTTTCACTTAGCCACAGTAAGGTGTGCAGGATCATTTGTTTAATGTTTAATTTCGCAAACTGAATATTAAAATCATATTGTACATGTGCTTTCTCTTTTTTTTTCCCACATGGTTTATGTAAATACCATTTTACTAATCTTACTGATTCTCAATCATAAACTATGAATGTTGTTGTTTCTCTTTTATAACTCAGGTCTTCAGGAACAAGGCATCAAGTCTCCACAGGTCTTCCTGGTGTCTAGTTTCGAGCTCCACCTGTACAATTTCTCTCTCTTACATGAGACCTTAGAGATAGACCTTCCTGCACACCAGAGAGATGCTCTGCTGTTTGCCATGCCCAACATCAACCTGGAGATCATCAACAAGAAGAAAAAAGCGTTTCAGTCTAAAATAAAATACTGGGCTACTCTGTCTGCAGCTGCAGCAGGGGTTCCAGTTCCTGGACTTTCCATTTGTATGGACCTGTCCATGATGGTTAATGTAGCCATAGATTATGTAGTTGGATTTGGGCTTAATAAGCCATCACTGCAGAAACTCTCTGCCAGCTCAGGTGTGCCCTACACTGAGCTGCTTAATGTCCTTAAATCACCACTGGCTGCAGCAAAAATAACCCCAGAGCTTCTCCTGAAGCTGTTGTCCCAACTGACCAGCACAGTTGCACTCATGGCGCTAGAGGAAGGATCCAGGTTGATTCCATTAATAAGAATCCCTCTGGCTGCGGGCCTCTCCTTCACCACAACCTACAGACCTCTGAAATATTTCCTCACTGAGCTCACTGATGATGCTCAGAGGGTGTTTAAAAGGGCTCTGGGTCTGAACACCTCAGTGTGATATTATAAATGGCAACTTCTTTAATGACACTTAAAACTAGTTTAAACCAAAAAAATTTGATTTTGATTTTTTTTTTTAAGTAGACTGAATTAAATCTCCTGAAATCGATTGCTTAAATTATAACCGAGGCTTGTAGTATAGAGTAGTTCCTCTGATCAGAGCAGAAACAGCAGAGTAACTTCTCCCAGCTTCTCACACTCAAACTCTCAAACTTTCCATCACATCAACACAGGAACTAATGTGATCTTATTATTCAGATATTAACTGTGTATAATGTAGAAGAGCTACTGAATCATTGCAATGATGTGTTTCTTTGTTCTTTGTGTTGTTGTTATTGTCAGAGTGTGATGAGTCTGATTGTTTTGTTATCACATCATAGCATCCAGCATAATAAATACCAGCTATTAAAGAGTGGATGATGTAATGTGATAAAACAGAGGTGTGTAGAACAGAAACTGCTCTGTGGTGTTTGAGTCCTGTTGACTGTAATTTGTGATGAGTGTTTACCGCCCTCCAGCGGTCACAGTGAGGAACTACAACACAAATAATACAGATATGACTGCATGTTCATCAACGTTATTCCTGCTTGCTTATAATAAAATGTTATTAATAAAGATATTAGTAGTAGTAGTAGTAGTAGTAGTAGTAGTAGTAGTAGTAGTAGTAGTAGTAGTAGTAGTAGTATTTGATTTTGATGAAACAATAGATTCCACTGCACCAAACAATACATTATGAGTCTTATCTTCGGTGGACAAAATATTAGAAACCCTAGTTTGACACTAATCGTTCTTCCCTACAAAAGACTTGAGGTTTTTCTCTCCTAATGTAGCAAAATAAAACATCTTTAAACGTCTGCTGCTGCAATTAATTATTTTCTTTCAAAGCTAATTGGTTTTTAGATATTTGGTCTATAGACAAATTAAGAAGCAGTGGAAGAATATCTGGTTTTCTCTCATTAAATTGCAGAAGAATTTGTCCATAGGGTCATCAATAAATGCACTCATACTTTCACTCAACACGTTCTCATCACAACACTTAACAAAACAACGCTATGTGAAAAATTGTCGGTATGTTACGCGTCCAGAGGCATGAGAGAATAGAATTAGAATAGAATTCAACTTTATTGTCATTGCACATGCACAGGTACAGGGCAACGAAATGCAGTTTGCATCCATCCAGAAGTGCTTTAGTGATATAGATATATTACAATATAGAGAGAGCAGGTTGGAATGAATCTATAAATGTAAGGTCAGGGGCAGATGTAGAAGGGTGACATGTTACTCCCTAAAATGATCTCTTGCCTCCTTTAGTTCCACCCTAGTTTGGCATAACTGTGTTGTTTATTAAAATAAGGTAGCATTAACACTTTGAGTGCAGCTACAGTTAACACTGAATATATTGCATATTGTTTTTGTTCATGACAGCTTAGATTTCTGGCATTTAGTGTAAATTTAAGCAACAATTCGATTTTTTTCAAACAAAAAAGTGTCAAACTAAGTTAGACTTTGCTTGTAGTTAAACCTGTCACGATCTTGGGTCTTATGACCCAGTATTTTGAATTTTAGTTTATTTTGATGTTTATAGTGTATGTTTAAGCTCAATAATTTACGAGTTCATTTGTTTATTTTATTCCACTTGTGTTTTCAACCCCTGTTAAGTCTCCCTTGCCCTTCATGTGTTTCATGTCTGTGTGTCTTATGTTGTCAAGTTCATGTTGTCATCTGCATCTCATTATGTTTCCTGTTTTATTTTGAAAGAGGTCCCGGTTCCTGTGTTCATTGTGTTTAGTTTTATGGCTGTGTCCCAATTCAGGATCTGTACGCTTGAAGTACGCGCACTACGCGTACTATGTATGGTGCGTACTATGGTCGTGTCCAAATTCATGGGCTGCATCCTCCTGAGGACCCGGCCTTCGTGGTCTACGTGGGCCGGGTCCTCAGAAGGTCGGGTAGGCCGGAAGTAAACGGCCGTGAAATTGGACGGTCCAGCCTTCTGATTAGCGTCACCGCTGTCTCGGTGGAGTTTAATAAACTCAGCCGTCTGCTCCTTGCTATCTAAAATATAACAGGACACTGGCGTAAATTCTTGACCATCTCACACTTCTGTTTAATCAGTTTTCTGTTTGACGTTTAGTCAGCTGTGTAAAAACCAAGGAGGAACCCACCCGGGGGATTAATAAAGTTTTATTTTAACTAATCTAATCTAATAACTCTAATCTCAGCCAAACCAATTTACTCACAAACAAACAAAACACTGAAAAAAGCCCAACAATAACATTTTTAGGTTGTCTAAGTGAATTATATATTACATTTAACACGAGCAGCGAAACTCCGCGGTGATCTGAAAATGATGTGCCGGGAGTTGTGCCGTTCTCGGCCGCATCAGTAACCCTCGAGCTCCCGGCGAGCTATCGAGCTGGTGGGTAGCAGACGTCTCCGAAAACGTCGAAGCATTTTTGCAAATATGCGATATCTTGATAAACCGAGCAGATATTTGATGTTTACACAACTACTTTCTCGCCTGAAAATATGTTAAAAGTTTATTTTGTGACCCAGAAAGATTAATAAGAGTAATTTTAAAACTTAGTAGGTCAATCATTTTTGTCATGACATCACTGTGATGTCATGACGGACAGAAGGTTAGAACAGAACCTAACCTTCTTTCACTCCTCTTTCAAACCATCTGTCCTGGTTCGAAAGAGGAGTGAAAGAAGCCATCTATGTCCACTGTACATGTGTTCGTGTTTTCCTCTGAAACAATAAGCTCTGTTGGAGCACTCTTTCAACGCCTCTCTCTGTCTCTCGCTAGCAAGGTTGACCCAGACAACAAAGTAAAGCTAGTTTTCAGCTACGAGCCCGACACGAACCCAACGTATTAGCCAGAGGTCCCTTTACTACGGTTCGGAGCCGCGGACCTGTTTTATATACGCGCGGAATAGTTTTCTATACGAGATCGCTGCAAAAAGTGCAGCCTTACCTAATGTCCACCTACTGTTACTCATTTATATTAAGATTTAAACATCTAGTTGGTGTTCGATCGCCAGGAAAGATAAATGTGCAACTACACCATGACTGTGACTCAGTACATATATATTGTTTTGCCTTTGTTAAATATTGCAGTGAGAGCGAGAGTGTGGAGCAGACATACAGCAGGGTCAGAGGTCAAATCCAGGACTCTGCATTTAGCCACACATGAGGTCACCTGTTGAACCTGTGAGCTAAACTGGTGCCTGGATTCAGTCGTTTAGGAGAATTTACACATAGCACACAGTCACTAAGCTTCATTTAACTTTCACTGACCCAGAGCTTTTTCAAACACACTCTGAGCATCTTTAGCGAGCTCACTGAAGATAACATTCAGAACTTTATACGTTGTAGTGTAGTTCTGCTGCAGCCAGTGGTGAAATGATGACGGCCTGCAGACCAACGTATGACACACCTGTTCTGTCAGAAAGTCTCTTCAGAGACGGGATATCGAGACCAAACGCAAAAACATAATCTGTGACGGCACCAACCAGAACAGCAGCATCAACAGCAATAGAATGACCAGGAAGTGGTACAGCTGCTCCAGCTGCAGACAGAGTGGCCAACCAATATAATCGGCGCTTGAAAGTTTTTTTCTTCTTCCTGATGATCTCTGGGTTTATGTTGGGCATGACGAACAGCAGAGCATCTCTCTTCTTTGAAGGAAGGTCTCTGTCTAAGGCAGGGGTGTCAAACGTATGGCCCCCGGGCCGGATCAGGCCCGCAAACGGGTTTAATCCGGCCCATGAGATGATTTTGTAAAGTATAAAAATGAGCAGCAATTTTTCAATAAAGAAACTGCTGTTCCAATTGTGTCCATTGGATGGCGCAATAGCAATTGTGAGCTAGTTTGTTTTGCCCGCGAAATTTAAACCTGATGTGCTTTGGCGCCCTCATTGCCCCAATAAGGTGGAGCTTAAAGCTGGACACCAGGAACACCTGCGGAGACTCGACGCCTAAATCTCTGAGTCCTGGCACAGAAAAAACACACAGTATGATGTTAAGATACAAAATACTGCATTTTATCTTTCAGCAGATTCAGTGAGCCGACTGACTTCATACATGTGTAAAGGATTTGAACTCATAGTGTAACTGTGTAAGCCACCACATACAGACTGGAGTCGTGTTTTCATATTGGTGATTATATAGCTTACTGTTGCTATATATTCCTTATTAAGCTTATTATATATTTACACATTTTATAATACACTGTGGCATTTTATGTGTAACATTTAAGCTAATGTGATGAGTAATAGTGATGAGATGGAGGACATGTATTGTGTTTTCCTCTCTCGTTTCTGTCAGATCTGGAGACAAGCGGTAATATCACAATAAACCATCTCACTAGGTGCCCCACGTAACTTAGGATCACCCAACATGTTGGCTCTCCAACAAAAATCCCAAAATTAAGGCTCTTCTTTAACAAAACTACACCTGAAAACTTACACGGTATACAAAATGAATTCACATAATGTGACCACACATTACGGTGTGTCACAGAAGAAGAACTTATTTTAGTTTAAGTTTCTGAGATCACAAAATCATTTGTTTTGTTTTCAAAATTATTTTTTATTTTAGGTCACTAAAATGATTATCCACATCTGTTTTTAGTATTTAGTTTCACTGAACTATAATAACTTTAAAGTAAACATGGTTATGGTACCATAAAACATCCAACAGTGCTCTGATTGGTTGGAGGTCCACAGTCACTTCTGCTGCTGACTATTGAAGTTATAAACTGAAACTAAACTGAAACCAGAAAGAGCTCAGAAAACTGGAGACGCAGGTCCGTGTAAGTTTGTATTTCTGTGGTGTGAAAATGCTTCATAAATCAGTCCAGATATGAAACTATAACTTACCGGTAAGTTATATGTAGTGAAATGTAAACCTTTGTGTCTACATGGCAAAAATCAATGACTGTGATGCATTTGGGTGCGCCTCGTAAACGTAACAATCTCTACACAAATAGCTGGTGAGGTTGTTAAAAGCTGGTACATTTCTGTTAAACTTCTAATCATTACTTTGTTGTTGCTTTGGTTTTTGAATATTTCAAACTTCTACACATTTAGTTCTACATGTTGCAACAACACTTATTATGGTATAATACTGCACAGCAAATTCAAAAGTGTTAAATGTTTTGGTGTTAATAGTCTTCTCGCAAAAGTAGAGTTAATTTTACTCTAAGCAGAGTCACATTCTTTTAATGTAACTCTGAGGTGTAAAATGATAGTAGTTAAAATCGAGTGTTAAAAATGAGTGTTTCTCTGTCAAATCTGGAGGTGTTACAATGGAAACATTAACTCTTGACCTCTTAACTCTGAACTCCTACAGGGCCTATGACACCAATAGAGTGAATTCACAGACTCCGCCCCCAGCACGGCTCCAATCAAAGCTGAAGTGAAGCCGTTTCAGAACATTTTGCTCTACATATTTGAGTTGTTTGCCATGCTTGGTAAGTCATTTTTTCAAAGATTGTTTCAATTATTATTATGAGCTTTTACTTCTGTGGCTCTTTGGAGTTGAGACAAAGCTGTGTGAAAGGCATTAGCCATGTTGCTCGGTGATAGCATAATATTCTGTTTTAGCTAGCTGAAAGGTGTTGTTTGCGGGCAAATACCACAGCCTTGAAAAAAGCTTGCATGTGAATTTTCAGTCAAACCTTTGGTCAAATACACCTAAAACAATGTGTAGAATGTGAAATGTTGGTATAATGGTGCTACTTGAAGCCTGAAAACGATCGCCCATAAAAAAAAACCGAGCAAACAGCAGTAGCAGACGTCCTGACTGGGTTCTACGTTAGCATAGATCCCTCCAGAGTTTTGTGCACACGGTTTAGGTAAAAATGAAAAAGGTTGAGGTTTTACATTTAGTTCAGTATTACCTGTTGCACCTTTTGATAAACAAAATTCTAATGAAAGTGAGAACATTTGTACTGTTACATCTTTCAGAAAATGTTTTGAAATTGTGGTGCACAGTTCAGAATAAATGTTTTTCAAAAACCATTGCATCTTTTTAGTAAATGTTTATTTCCAAAAGAAATTTCTAGAGGTTCAGAACAGTAAAATTCCTGCTTTTTAGAATGAATTAGAAGATAACTCTTACGTAGTTAAACTAAAATACTCTTTGAGAGTTAATATATAAACTCTTAACACCAAGTGTTAAATTATCAACTCCAGACAGATTTGGTGTTTAACACTAAATCAGAGTTAACTCTCCAAAAAGAGTTAAATTAACACTCTCTGGTGTGGACCCATATAGACACTTTAATAGTGTTGAAATCAAATCCGACAGTGTTAATTTGGACATGCTGGATTTGCTGTGTGCTACGGGGTGTCGTCCTATTATTGTAATAGTTGGAAGGTTCACTAGTGTGAGTGCAGCGGCCGCCATTACAGGCGAGCACGTTGCTCTCCGTGCATCTGTTTACAGAGAACGTAAAATGGCGTCGGTGACTACTTAACCCTGGCACATGTACGTATGTATGAACAGGGTAGAGCCGCGGAGACCTGGCTTGTATGGTCTTGTTCTGTTAACGCCAAATAAAGGACTGTTACTTTGACTGACTGACCTCCGAGATGTCCGGCTAACCTTCAAACCACGTGCCCCTCTGGACCTACTGGTCGCTCCTTCCTCGCCAGACCGCCGTTACAATGTGGAACTTTAAAATGTTCTTCACAAAAATTCATGTAACTAAATTATTATCAAGATTCTGGTTCATCATCAGTTACCTATATGATTAGTTTTAACTTGTTGAACTGCAACATTTACTGTAAAAGTGAGGCTGCTGATTTACTGGGCAGTCTGCAGTTCTACCCCCCAGCTGTCTTAACTTTTATCTTTTTTTAATTAAGGTTTTCCTTCATTTAAAAGCTCTGAATATGCTACCTGACATTTTGATCTGCTCTCCCTGCTACTTTGTGGTGCTGTTGGATTTTAGCAATTTTTTGTTTGCCAACTGCCTCAAAGAAGAAGAGTCTCTGAGTTCAACAGCTTTCAGCATCTTAAGCTCAGCAGGACACGGACAGTTGGAACTACATATATAAAAGTTTCTTGATTCTGGCTTTTGACCAGCAGTTTCTGTTTTGAAACTTTTTATTTTTCCTTCTAATATATTACTTCTAGTTTCTTGGTAAAGGCTGAGTTATTTTCATTATGATAATGACAGTGGCTTTACAGATACTTTGTTAGTGTACTTAAGTAGAATTGTAAAGTTCCTGCGCTTTACTTGAGTGTTTGTATTTCTGACAACTTTTTCCTTTTAATCCCAACATTTTTAAACAAATATCTGTACTTTCTAGTACTTATATTCTCAAAACAGACTTAAGTTCATCTATAGCTGTCATGGTCCCTGTGTCTACCCGGTCAGCTCAGGTGGGCTACGTGTTTTTGCTGTTGCTTATTGCAGTTATTCCCCTCTCTCCTTAAACACAGAGATACTTGAACTGTTCATTTTTTTTAAAAACGTCTCTCTCTTTTGGCATTTAGTCCTCCCTTTGTACCGATGTAAAAGACAATAGTAATCTCTCACCTTAACCATCTATTTATATTTATTGAAAGCCCTCCAGCACCATGAAAGGTTGAACACAGTTAATGTTGTGGCTGAACTGGATTTCACTCTGAATTAAAGTCCGTGTGGGT
>NC_140544.1:10598377-10600877 GCF_057382185.1 Mchenga conophoros
TTGTGGCTCAAATTCTAAGTAATGAGGAGCTAATTAACACCCTGGCAAATGCATGTTCTGGGCAACCTAATATTTGTACTAGTGTACCGCATCGTACTACTGATGAAGAAATTTATTCACTTTTTCGTCGTGGAAGACCAAATGCAGTGAACCTCTCCGGTCAGATAACCCCTGGTTATCCAGCTAACGTTACTGCGGTCAAGTGAGCCCTCACTTACGAAGTCGCAGTCAAGCTAGCCGCCCCGCCAGCCGCACCTAAAATGTTGTTGCACTACTCTTACGCATATTACGGTATAGGTGCCGACTGGCTTAGAAACGCAGTGTTTTCTGTCCTGACACTATTTTACTTCACAATCCACTCCCAGTTTTGGTTAATCTCCACTTTCACCCCTGTGATCCACAGCCCAAATTACTGTATGATTCAGAGAAAATTAACAATAAAATTTACCCAATTTACTCAACTATACTTTTAATGTCCTCATCTTTGAGCTCAGATTACAGGAAAACTGAAAGAGGTGACGCAGATATCTCACTGGATTATGACTCTGGGTGACCCCCACTCTGCATGCTGTGATCCACAGCCAAAATTACTGTACAGTTTTTGAGAAAATTGATAGTAAAATCTTCCCATTTTGCTTTACTGTACTCTACATCTTGACATCTTTGATCTCCGATTACAGGAAAACTGTAAGAGGTGACGCAGATATTTCACTGGATTATGAATCTAGGCTGTCGCCACTCTTCACCCTGTGATCCACAGCCAAAATTACTGTACGGATTTTGAGAAAATTGATAGTAAACTTTGCACAATTTACTCTACTGTACTCTATATATTCTCATCTTTGAGCTTAGATTACAGGAAAACTGTATTACTACTACACAGTTTAGATACACTCAACAAAAATATAAACGCAACACCTTTGTTACTGCTCCCATTCCCCATGGGATGGACGTAGAGACCGAAAATTCATTCCAGATACACAATATAACCATCCCTCCCAAACAGTGGTCACAAATCAGTCCAAATGTGTGGTAGTGGGCACATCTGCCATATTGAGATAATCCATCCCACCTCACAGGTGTGCCACATCAGGATGCTGATCTGACATCATGAGTAGTGCACAGGTGTACCTCAGACTGCCCACAATAAAAGGCCACCCTGGAATGTGCAGTTTTTTGCGCTATTGGGGGTCTGGGGACCCAGAACCGGTCAGTATCTGGTGTGACCACCATTTGCCTCATGCAGTGCAACACATCGTCGCATGGAGTCTATCAGATTGTCAATTGTGGCCTTTGGAATGTTGGTCCACTCCACTTCAATGGCTTTGCGAGGTTGTTGGATATTCGTGGGAACTGGTACACGCTGTCGTATACGCCGGTCAAGCACATCCCGAACATGCTCAATGGGTTACATGTCCGGTGAGTATGCTGGCCATGCAAGAACTGGGACATTCTCAGCTGCCATCTGCCCTGAACAATGTGAACCATGATTCATCCGTGAAGCGCACACCTCTCCAACGTGCCAGACGCCATCGAATGTGAGCATTTTCCCACACAAGTCTGTTACGGCGACGAGCTGGAGTCAGGTCAAGACCCTGATGAGGACGACGGGCATGCAGTTGAGCGTCCCTGAGACGGTTTCTGACAGTTTGTGCAGAAATTGTTTGGTTGTGCAAACCAATTGTTCCAGCAGCTGTCTGGGTGGCTGGTCTCAGACGATCTTGGAGGTGAACCTGCTGGATGTGGAGGTCCTGGGCTGGTGTGGTTACACGAGGTCTGCGGTTGTGAGGCCGGTTGGATATGCTGCCATATTCTCTGAAACGCCTGTGGAGACGGCTTATGGTTGAGAAATGAACATTCAATGCACGGGCGACAGATCTGGTTGACATTCCTGCTGTCAGCATGCCAATTGCACGCTCCCTCATTGCTTGTGGCATCTGTGGCATTTTGCTGTGAGACAAAACTGCACATTCCAGGGTGGCCTTTTATTGTGGGCAGTCTGAGGTACACCTGTGCACTACTCATGATGTCAGATCAGCATCCTGATGTGGCACACCTGTGAGGTGGGATGGATTATCTCAATATGGCAGATGTGCCCACTACCACACATTTGGACTGATTTGTGACCACTGTTTGGGAGGGATGGTTATATTGTGTATCTGGAATGAATTTTCGGTCTCTACGTCCATCCCATGGGGAATGGGAGCAGTAACAAAGGTGTTGCGTTTATATTTTTGTTGAGTGTATCTAAACTGTGTAGTAGTAATACAGTTTTCCTGTAATCTAAGCTCAAAGATGAGAATATATAGAGTACAGTAGAGTAAATTGTGCAAAGTTTACTATCAATTTTCTCAAAATCCGTACAGTAATTTTGGCTGTGGATCACAGGGTGAAGAGTGGCGACAGCCTAGATTCAGAAACCAGTGAAATATCTGCGTCACCTCTTATAGTTTTCCTGTAATCTGAGCTCAAAGATGTCAATATGTAGAGTACAGTAAAG
>NC_140544.1:10613377-10620877 GCF_057382185.1 Mchenga conophoros
TGTATTTCCAGTACCCATAGGAAGGAAATAATATTCTGCAGTAATAGGGCTGGTCTTAAAAAAACAAAATGAAAGAGGAAAAAAACCCCAAACAATCTACAATGAGCCTGTGTTATCAAGTAGTATAGTAAAATATGCAAACAAAATCCTTAAAACACTCCCTGCAAACCAGGTTATGTTTATTATCATTATCATTATTATTATTGTTTATAATACTTTGATAATATATAATAATTTGATAAGATTGTAATGTCATATAGTGTGATATAATGTTCATATTTCAACCTGTAACATAACCAGGTTTGACCTAACCAATGTCTGTCACATTTATAGACAACTTTGCTGCCAGTGTTGGAGATACTGTCTTTCTACCTTTTAGTATGTAGGGTTACTGTAATACTTTTCAAAACTTTACCAAAACCTAACAAAAACATTTTTAAACCTGTGAGTTAAGCTAAAAGTTAAATGATATTAATACAAAGTTCTGTGTAAAGCATAAATGTTCAAATGGGACACTGAAATAAAGCTTAACTCATCTCATTTGAAAATTCACATTATGTGGAATAGTTGAACACAGGAAGCATTTGAGAAAACTTAATTCTATATAACAATGAGATTGTGGCATATTATTTTGCTCACTGCAGGGGTGCTAAATAATGTAATGTTACTATGGGTCATACCAGAGACAAAACATGCCATATAAGCAGGAAAACAAATTAACTACAATCAAAAAACAAAAAAATGCCCCACATGTATAAACTGAAACAAAATTATTCTATCCATTCTCTTCGGCTTATCAAATCCATGTCTGATTTGAAAGTAGTGTGCACTGCATGAACTGGTATTTAAGCTGTAATTTGAAAGACACACATGAAGCTTATTTAGGCTATACAGTCCTACTGCTGTCCAGGGTGTACTCTGATGCGGGGTTAACAACATTAACAAAAACAAGAAAATAAAAAATGCATATGCAAAATAGAAAAAAACCCAAATCCTCATCATGTCACCAATCCTTAAGAAAACACATCATGCTCTTCCAAATCCTGGTGAATTCCGTATTGCTAAATCCATGTCTGATTTGAAAGTAGTGTACACTGCATGAACTGGTATACGAAGGATATTTTCACAAGTATTGGCCACTGGAAATCTGCAGTTAGTGACGAACTCAAGGCTTGGCTTTGGAGAAAAACCCAGGGCTGGTATGCTGTCACATCCAGTGCAGAAAACAAGAATATCTTCCAAAGAGACATCACTTTCAACTATAAGATAGAAAAATACAAAATCATAATGATATTCTGACTAAGACTACTGATGTACAGATACATTAAATTACCAAAAGATTAAATCAAAAGTGAAACATGTATATATATTTAAAAGTAAGCTGTAATTTGAAAGACACACATGAAGCTTATTTAGGCTATACAGTGAAACCACAATGTCAAAAAAAGAAGTTAGTGGAGACCACAACATATTAAATGTACGTGGATGCAGCAATAGCCTATTATTTGTACTCAGTATACAGGATTGGTAATAATTTATTTATTTAGTTATCCTCCTATTTATCCTGTTATTTATTTATCCTGTTAATACACTGAAGTCAAACTGAAATCACATTTGGATACAATGTTCTTTGTAAACCCAGCACTTGCATCAGTACTATCTATCTACCTTTTTTGTTATGGCATCTATGTCTGTAATTTCATGATGCTGCTGCACAAAAGTGAGAATTTTGATTTATGGTCAAACAATGTGCCAAGTAGTAAACTCACATTCTGCCTCCTGAAGATAGTCTTGCCAGAAAGCCAGGGTCCGGCACTCATCTTGAAATGCATTACTCCCTCGTTCAGAGTGAATGATCTGGAATAGATTCTCCATATCAGTTGCTCTGAGAGCCATTCCAGCTTTCACGAAAAGGCACTTCATATGAAGAGGGTATGTCTGTAGAGCATCTAGGACACCTAGAGACCTCAAGCCATCTCTGAACCTAGCCAAAATAAAACAAAATCAAATTGTATTTTATATTACTATTATTATATTTGTATTTGATTGGATTTGGAACCTGTATCATAACAAGAGGTTTTGAGGTTTTATTAAGAGAAATTTCTGAACTAATTACATTTTACTTTCCTGTGGATTGCTGTATCAGAGGTGAAGAACATTTTTCCCCTTACAGGGCCAGACTGTCTTAGATACAGATAAAGAATGCCTATACATGGAACAACTGAGCTGAAATATGATACACAGGGACCTGTCATGAATTGGAGTAAAAGTGACAAATTGCTTTCAAATACATCTGGTCTCTTGTTCCATTGGCATACCTTTTCTGTCAGTCTACAATCAACCCAAATGCTACTCAATTTGAATCTATTTTTATTTACATATTTAAACACATGCCTACATCGGCACAGATACGTTTTATGTGAATTTTAATTTCATGAATGAAAGATATCTGTTTTGTTATGAACTGTACTAGCATGGAGCGCTACAGACCTGTACCACCCAAACAGGCTAATACCCGTTTCACAACACAGTGACTTTAGTTTGACAGGCTTAATTTTTTACCATTACAGTATGTGTTTAGACATACCTTTCAAAAGGTGCACGGGTCCGTTGAAGGACATACCAGTGAGCCAGATCCAAAGCAGTTTCTTGTTTGTTTTGAAGTGTTATGCGAACATTGTGACCAGCAAGACTGATCAAGCTGGCTGCCTGTGCAACTGCATCTTGCAGCTGTAGATCATTCTCGGCCTGTATGATCTAAAAACAATATGAGGAAATTATAAAATGAATTATTTGACTCTACTATTTAGTAGAACATACAAAACTAATAGCTCCAGTGTTTAATTAGTACATTAACCCTATGAAACCCCATAACCGATCAGGAGGCTGAGGTATAACTTATTGAGCTGGAAAACAAGTGCAATCATTAAATTCTGAAAACTGAAACTTGGAGTTTCTTGGGCAGTAACCAACAGAACCATAACCTGCCACACACATTTTTAGTTCTTCCTTCTTGTAGCCATTAAAATGTTTGATCTTTTACTAGAAAGGTGCAGGACTCGGGCAAGAAAAATTAGGGAAGTGTTAGTAAAAATGTTGGACAAGCAAAAAAAGACCTACAATGAAATTGAAAGAACCAAAGGAAAATATGCTCACCGACTGCACTTGTGACCTTGTTTCCTCATCAGTAATATGATCAGTGCTGACTTTTACATTGTCTGGACCCTTTTGAAGACACTCATAGAAGAGTTCAGACAAGAAACATGGACTCTGTCCCCCGTGGGCAATTGACATTGCCATGATCTGGCCAGCATAGTAGTATCCATTATCTTTCATTGCTGTTAACAAATAAAATAAAACATCATCTCAAAAGCTTGCATCATTATTTTTGTTACTGTGGCATTTTTTATAGTACAAGTTACCAAATATTATTTCTGAAAAAAATATTGCCCATACAGTTGCACCCATAATAGTTTGGATAATAACAAAATCATCTTAATTTTGCTGTGCACCACCACCTTGGATTTTAATACCAAACAATCAAGATGATACTAAAGTGCAATTCCTTCGAGGTATTTTATTAAAAAATGGCACCAGCTGATTAGGAATTACAGTCAATTTTATACATTATCCACCATCTTTAAAGATGGTTGCTTTAGACAAGTGATTGAAAGCTAACACCATTTTATGTATTATTTTTAATACAAGGATTAAAATTCTTTACAATTCTTTACAGCCTTACAGTCAGATCAGGTAACTGAGCTGGCTTGTTATGCTTTGGGTTATTATCAATTTACACTGTCCAATCAATTTAGCATTTGCATTTGGCTGAATCTGAACAGATTGCCCTTTACACTTCACAAATCACCAGTGCTATCATTGACAACAGTAGTGGCTTGGTTCTATGGCAGCTACTCATGCCCGTGTCATAACACTGCTTCCACCATGTGTGACTTAAGCTATTCTTTTCTTTACTATGCTTTTCTCCTTCCATCATTTTGGTTAATCTTGGTGTCATCTGTCCATATCTTCATAGTAGTATAGCATAGTTCTTTTAGATGTTTTCTGGCAAAGTCCTTCCAGTTATTTACTATTGCACCTTGTTGTAAAACATCTGTGTTTCCATTCATAAGTGCATCTCTTGATTGTTGAATTACACCATATCAGTCATTTGAATAATTACTTTTGAGAAATGAGAGAGTATGTATAAAAATGACCAGAATTTCTAAATATGTAGTACTGTTTCAAACCTTTCAACTAAAGCAGACAATCTTCCCTTCAGTCAATCTAGGTTTAATTTTTTAAAATCCTCTGTGGTGGTACAAAAATTCTGTCATTGCCAAAAAAATGTGTTTAGTTAACTGTATGAGATACTAAACTCGTACATGTAATCACAAACCAATTGATGTATAATGTATTGATGTAAAATAAATCAAATGGCAACAATTAATAAAATCATAAGTACCTTTAGAATT
Source organism: Mchenga conophoros (assembly GCF_057382185.1). Lineage (NCBI taxonomy): Eukaryota > Metazoa > Chordata > Actinopteri > Cichliformes > Cichlidae > Mchenga > Mchenga conophoros. Next base: position 10,617,853 of record NC_140544.1, read on the forward strand.
GCACGTAAGAACTTTAGCATTGGGTGGACCTTCAAAGATGCCAAGTTTGTCCTTGACTTCACAGAGGCAAAGTCGGAAGAACTCCCGAGTAGGTCCTCCATTGTCAACAGCACCCTCAGATATTCCATAGTCATCAGTAAACTTCACATCTATTTTTTTCTCTGGTGAAAAATTGGATCTGCCCATGGCTCTGGATGCTCCATCCCACACATTTCGCCTTATGATGTTGAAGCGTACAGTGCTGTCATTATTTACTCTAGTAACAATCTGCTCCAAGATTCTCTCTAAGCTCTGGACGTCACTGAAACATACACACACACAAAAAAAAAAACAGTAAAGAAATATACTAGTCTCAATGGCAATAACCCACCAACAGAATAATGATGTACCATTCTTAAGACTGTAATTGATATTTAACAAAAAAGAGATACAAATCAAGAATGTTTGTGATAATGGAAAAAAGATTAAGTTTAAGTTAAACTAAGTTTACATTTTTATCTTGTCATAAATACACTAGTATTTATAAATAGTATAAATACACTATATAAATACAAGCAGAACAAGAAAAACAACAAGATCCAACACTGACAACCAACCTCCATTCAAAAAAGTAAAAATAAACCAAAACATATATCAAGTAAAATATAAGTAATCTGATAGCCTTGGTAATCTTCAAATGACAACAGAAATCACAGGTTGCAGTTCGTAGTTTGCTTATTCAAACTGATCCAAAACTAGACAGTAGATGACTCCTTTTCCGCAACAAACATAAAATAATGGTTAATATGTTGACCTTTCAACATGTAAAAGTTTGTGTTGTACTGACCTTTCACTTGCACTTGAGTCTAAAGACCTTGAAATGGCTTCTTGGAGGTCGGGGTCATCTGACAGGTATTCTTCCTCAAACAGGCCAAGATATGTACTGCAAAGCCAGAATGTTTTGTAAATTATTTAGTTAAATTACATATAAATGATGTTGACAGAATTACATTATCACAATACATAGATTGGCCTCAGCATTATTAAAGTTGTGTGGGATCATCTTGACAGAGAACAGAACAAAAAGCCTGGAAAACTATTCCTGAACCATGCTTAAAGAAATTCAATAAAAAGAAGACATCACCATCAAGAAAGCTTGGTTAAGAGAGTTCAAGCTATGTTGAAGACTAAAGTAGCTCATATCACATTTTGAATTTTAAGCTCATTAAAATTCTACAAGTTTTGTTCTACTCTAATATACTGCGCTTCCATGTCTGTTTGTAGACAGAATTTTGTAGACTTCAGTAAATCACTGCGCTTCTTTCCTATTTTTCCAGCAAAATACAAAGAAAGCAGGGGTGGGTCATGACTTTTGCACAATATAGCTCAAAAGATTAAAAGATACAAACATGTACAAAACACATACCTGTAGGATGTGCTGGATAAACTTGGCTGGGTAGGTCCATTGGACACACTGGAGGTGTTACTAGAGAAGACACGTGTGTCACCAGTAACACTGGCAGAAGAACCCACTGATAAGCCAGGTGTGTTGTAACTGACAAAGGCAGATGTTCCACTGGAGTAAGGCTCATCCTCATCAGTAGCAACGACAGCAGGATTGGTGGACATTGTGAGGGTGTCAGCAGAGATGGAAGATTCAACAGTACAAACATCTTGGGTAGCAACGCACCAGATGACCTCATCATCAACAGACATGGACTGTGCGTTAACAATGGGAATGGCTGAGGGAACTTCTTTAGAAATTTCAACTGTGAGAACACAAAGAACAGGAGTTTAACTTTTGAATAACATCTAATCACATTTATAGCTTTTGCTTTTCATGTATTTAGGGGTACATTTCTTCCTGCTCAAAATATTAAACTAAATTTAAATATGATTTTAACAAAGACTTGACACTTAGCTAAAGACACAATGCCTAAGATGACTAAGTAACAGACACTGAACCAACTTAATTTACAGTTTATTTGGAGCGACTTTTAGATAGGAATATTTACCGCATTTGTCAGAATTCAACGTTTCTGTGAAATCCTGCCTGCTTGTATGGCTACTCTCTCCATCAGAATATGTCTGTAAATTAAAACAGATAATACATTCCATTATACTGACAACAAAATGTCATAATAAATATTAGTAATATGTTTATGTATTATGTATTAAAACATAATACAAGTGACAATGTTTAAGGGAGTTTAAAATCCATCTTTGCCTTTTTCACTCTCATTTTATGAAAATACATACATTTGCTGAAATGATCAGGATTACTTACTGATTCATTGTCCTCACATAAGATGACCTTGTCAGGTCTGACATAAATTGACTTCTGATGAAACAGTTTTTTCACAAGGTCTCCATTCAAAGTCTGTTTGGAAGTGAGTGATGGCTCAACTAGTTTGGTGTGGCATGCCAGCAAAATCTGTAGCCTAGGGGAGGAAGAAAACATAGTGTATATGAAATTTTTGTTAAGGCTAACAGACTACAATACAATACAATACATTAAAAGGCTTAATTTTTGTTAACTCTAAAAGATATCAATCCAGTCATCTGATCGGTGCTCCCAGATCCTTTTTGGAAATACCCAAAGTTGACCTTTAATAGTATAATAATCTAAGTAACAAAAAATATATTTTTTTTTATAAAAAAGGATCTAATGCTTACCTGCATCCTTCAACAACTGGCTGGAAGGCAGTCCTTATTGCCTGCATTACTTTGTCTGAGTCCCAGTCACAGCTAAACTCCAGTGCAGATTTTATATGTCCATTTTCAAAAAGCCAAGCTTTTTTGTTACGCCTTGGCACATGTGTAGTTAGATGGTCTGGCAAGAGAATCACTTCTTTGGTGAAAGACTGAGCCACAGAATGTGACCTGCTTAGTTGTGCTGGAAACCTAATGGAGGATAAAGGCAAATTAAACATTTCTGCATGTTATATTACACTTCTCTGATCAATGAAGTACATTTAATTAAAAAAATACACCATGCTGTACACATGTCTAATCTGCATTAATAAACACCCTCTAGCCCCATGGT